>NC_041365.1:9979936-10007436 GCF_900634415.1 Cottoperca gobio | reverse complement strand
TCCCACCCTTGCTGTACACAGCTTGGATGGTTCCTCGCTTCCCCCTCCTGAGGTGCCGGATGGTTTTCCAGAAGCACCTTGGTGCCGACCGAAAGTCCTTCTCCATAGCTTCTCCGAACTTCTCCCACACCCGCTGCTTTGCCTCTGACACGGCAGAAGCTGCCGCCCTTCTAGTCCTTCGATACCCTGCAACTGTTTGGTCCTCCCGGATAACATAACCCGGAAGGACTCCTTCTTCAGTCGGACGGCTTCCCTGACGGGTCCACCACGGTGTTCGAGGGTTACCGCCCCTTGAGGCACCTAAGACCTTGAGACCACAGCTCCTCACCGCAGCTTCAGCAATAGAGGTTTTGAACATCGCCCACTCAGGTTCAATGCCCCCAACCTCCACAGGGATAGCTGAAAAGCTCCGCCGGAGGTGTGAGTTAAAAATCCCCAGGACAGGGGCTTCCTCCAGACGTTCCCAGTTCACCCGCACTACCCGTTTGGGTTTACCAGGTCTGTCCAGAGTCTTCCCCCACCCCTTGATCCAACTCACCACCAGATGGTGATCAGTCGACAGCTCCGCCCCTCTCTTCACCCGAGTGTCCAAAACATGCGGCCTCAGATCAGATGATACGATTACGAAATCGATCATTGACCTTTGGCCTAGGGTGCTCTGGTACCACGTGCACTTATGAGCATCCTTATGTTCGAACATGGTGTTTGTTATGGCCATTCCATGACTAGCACAGAAGTCCAACAACAAACGACCGTTCGGGTTTAGATCAGGGAGGCCCTTCCTCTCAATCACGCCTCTCCAGGTGTCTCCATCGTTTCCCACGTGTGCGTTGAAGTCTCCCAGCAAGACTACGGAGTCCCCTACTGGAGCCCCCTGCAGGGCTCCATTTAGGGTCTCCAAGAAGGCCGAATATTCAGAACTGCGGTTTTGGGCATAGGCACAAACAACAGTCAGAGTTTTCCCCTCCATAACCCGAAGGCGTAGGGAGGCGACCCTCTAGTCCACCGTGATAAACTCCAACGTAGCGGCGCTCAGCCGGGGGCTAGTGAGTATCCCCACCCCGGCCCGACGCCTCACACCTTGGGCAACTCCGGAGAAGAATAGAGTCCAACCCCTATCCAGCAGTACGGTTCCAGAGCCAAGACTGTGCGTGGAGGTAAGCCCCACCAGATCCAACTGGTAGCGATCCACCTCCCGCACTAGTTCCGGCTCCTTCCCCCACAGAGAGGTGACGTTCCACGTCCCCAGAGCCAGCCTCTGCCAGGTCTGGTCCGTCGAGGTCCCTGACCATCACTGCCACCCGTGTGACAGCGCACCCGACCCCAGCGGTTTTTCCCATGAGTGGTGGGCCCACAGGATGGATGGATGGGAGGCACCACGTAGCTTCTTCGGGCTGTGCCCGACCGGGCTCCGTGGCAAACCCGGCCACCAGGCGCTCGCTGTCGGGCCCTCCCTCTGGGCCTGGCTCCAGACGGGGGCCCCGGGCTTCCTCCGGGCAGGGTCTCTCCTTTCCTTTCCCTTTCTTTCATGAAGTCGTTTTTGAACCATTCTTAGTCTGGCCCCTCACCTGAGACCAATTTGCCTTGGGAGACCCTACCAGGAGCACTAGGCTCCAGACAACACAGCTCTCAGGTTCATAGGGACACACAAACCTCTCCACCACGATAAGGTGATGGTTCCCAGAGAGGCTGGATGTCATATATTTTCTAATTTGTAAAATAAAAAATATTCAGACCTTTATATATTATTTAGATATTTTTTCATCAAAGTACTATATAACCTATTTACGCATACTCACGCGCACACGACCATGACATCCAGAATGAAAAGGACACGTTAATGAAGACCTGAAGAGGACTGCAGGCTATTAAGAAAAGGCAGAGATTGCGCTGAGCAATTGAAGTCATGCCTCAATGAATCTCCACAGGACACTTAGCAGAGCACGGATAGATTCCTGCTTCTTGTCAGCTGAGGCAGCCACAAAGCAAAGATCAATAGAAGATAGTAAAAAAAAAAAATCACTGGGCAACAGATTCAGAGAGATTTGTTAAAAGCTTGTGCTGAGAGTCAGGCTCGGGTCGGCTGCATTTCATTACGAGAGGTCATGGCAGTTTGACTCTCAGGCCTTTCTTTTCAACTTTCAATTTAGTGTATATAAGTTATAAAAGTATTTATCATGTACATTTTACAATATAAAGGCATTGGCTGTTTGCTTAATGTTAAAAGATTGTGTGGTATTTGTTCATTGTTCCTTAAAAAGAACTTGTCATACCACAACATATTTGAATAAAATTATCAATTTCATACTAAATCCACTCAAAGCTTTTGTCTCTTTAGATCACCTCATTTTCGAATCTTCCCAACCTCAGTTTAGTTTATTCTACCAGAGGGTCCAAACTATGGAATTCTCTGCCTATACATTTTACATGTCTTCACAGAAGTTTCAAAGAGCCCTGAAATAATTTTTTCTAACCAACTAATATTTTCCAATGGACTGCCTATATAAGCTGGGTCCAACAAATATTTTCCTCTGTCACACAAGTCTAAAGGTCTATTATGATTATAGATTGTTTTGCTTTTTTTCATTATTTGTGTATATTTTCTCTTTAACACCTCCGCCAAGGAGGTCATGTTTTCGGCTTGGTTTGTCCGTTTATCTGTCAGCAGGATTATGAAAAAACTGATTGCCCGATTTCTTGGTGGAAGGGTGTAGAATGAGCCACGGAAGAACCCATTACATTTTGGAGCGGATCCGAATCATGGGGCGGATACACAAATTATGTTTCACTTTCCTTAACATTGCCAAAAAAAGGTTACGTTTGTTCTCAAATCGTCCCATGGTTATGTTAGAATGGATAACGTTTTAATTACATTATAATGTAGTCCGCCTATGTATGGATACGCATACACATCTGTGGACCGCTGCGATCACACAGATGTGTATGCATATCCATACATAGGCTACTACAATTAAGGGTGTGTGTGTGTGTACCACTACTGATGAGCAGGTGGCACATTGTCTGTACGGTCGCCTCTGACTCTGTGAATGTGTGTGATGACGTGTTGTGAAGCACTTTGACGCATTCGCATTTCCCAATCCAAATTCTGTTCCAGTTCGTGATGTTGTCATTATAGTGTTTGCCAGGAGGTCAACGCCATTTGGCTGTTAAATATTCCTTTAAAGACAAATTATATTCGTGTGGGTAACAACCATATTGGTTAATCTCCTCACCAACTGGAGTGGGTAAGAAAAGAAGGAGCATGCGCAAATTACCATGTTCGCTCAGACCAAATTTGTTCAATCGAATTTGAGTCAAGAGGACCATAACAGAACCTTGAGTACACACAGACGCGGAAAGTATTAATTGGCCTTAAGGCTAATCAGCACTTCCATGCAAATCATAGATTTAGCTCCTTCTATATTTCCATGTTGTCTACACATATCGTCGGCTAGTGAAAATGCTGGGACCTGCTGGCTTTAGCCTTCATTTCTTTAGCATTATATATTAAAGACCTTTTTAAAGAACAGGCTCAAACTGCACGGCCCCCGGTTCCACCCCGTTTGGTGATGTAATGGTTAATAGGTGCTCTCAATACACTACACCAGGGGTCTTCAACGTTTTTCAGGCCAAGATTTTTCGTTCTTTTTTTAATTGCTTCATCTCCAAACAATTTTGCGACCCCCCCTGCACCAGGGGGGCCGTGGATCCCCTGTTGAAGACCTATGCACTACACAGTGTGTAATAAATATGTTCTGTAGATCTAAAGAGCTTGCACTCAACACTGCACTTCCATGGGTCCTCAGCAATACACCTGCCAAGTGTAAAGTCAATCGGATGAACGGCTGTTAAGAAATTTGAATGACAGACATACTGACAGTTTGAAGGTCAAAACACAGTGCTGCTCAACGGCGCTCATCAAAACAGCCCTATTATTTTACACCCCCCACACTAAGCTCTTCTTTTCTGCTACCGTGGCAGCTCGGTCTTCTCCTCACCTCTTGCTGTCGCTGTCTCTCGTGTGTGTCAAATAATGGATGAGGAGAGACAAGTTGTTGAGGTTGAGAAATATTCCGTGCTATAAGATCCAGAGTGTTTGGCTCATTTTCTGTAACCGGTGTGTCATTAAAGCATGGTGGAATTAGCAAGTTAGCTAACTAGCGGACAGCTGGTTAGTTAGTCAGAGATTACAGCAAAAAATAGTGAATCACTGTTCCTAGACTGCCTTATCCAAGTTATGTTCCTTTTCTTAGATTTTTTTTGTATCTTTGTACATTTAAATTTTGTTTAATTATTCATTTATTTAGAAAAATGTTCCTTTCTGTTTTTTTTATTTGCTTTTTTTTGATACTCTTTGATACAATCCTATATCTTTTATATCATCTGTTTTATATCGGTGAATATACATGAAAATATTTATTTCATTCTTTCATGTAAATGAGAATTGACACAACAATATGTTGTATCATGTATGATGCATGTTTAATGTTTGGCTCAATAATAATATTAGAAAAACTGTTAAAATGGCTTTGATGACATGAGTACCCACGCTGCTGTGCTCACTAAGTAATTATTCAACGGTATAGCCTACATTAAAATGTATAATTGCAACTGCTGTAGTGGATGCCGATTTCTCTTAGAATATATAAAGTTAACCTCTGGGACGCACTTTAATTTTTCAGAAAGACAGATGAAGGAACTGCTGACTGAGAGATTGCATTAGACTGATGTGAGGACTGTGGCTCTCTATTCTTTTCTTAAAACTCTGCAGTATCATCACATTTAATATCATCTTAATCATCATTATTTCTTTCCTTTAATCATCTTCCACTCCCTCCTCCACCTAATCATCATCATCATCCATAATCACTTTGAAACAACTTACATCATCACTGCCTCGGCCACCGTCACTCTGCCGAAACAGAACAAGCTGCTGCACCGGCCGCCACCACAGCAGAGTAATATGTGTTTCCTCACCTCAGCACTGTAGAACATGAAAGAACTCATTCCACTGAGCTGTGATTCAATGCGTTTCTTTTGCCCGGCTATACACTGACATCGCACCAATCTCCTCCATTACAGCCATGGGTCAGCCCAGTCAGATTTATGGAAGCTGTGACTGGCACCAGAGCCATTACAGCCTAAGGAGATACTTTAAAACCTAATAGCTCCAAAATGTCAGTTTCTTTAGGAACGAAGAACAGCAGCCTTATTTGGCTTATTAACACATTTCTTCATATATATATATATATATATATATATATATATATATATATATATATATATATATATATATATATATAGTTTTAAATGTTAAGTTATAAACTCAACTGTCAGTCCATGGAGGAGCTACTTCTGTTTTTTCAAACATTTTATGTAATAATCCGACACGCTTGTCACGGTCCCATCTATATCCCTAGTGTTTCCCTGTCCATGTTTTCCCTGTCAGTTCCACCCGTGTCCTTAGTGTTTTCCCTGTCCATTTGTGTGTGTGTGTGTGTGTGTGTGTGTGTGTGTGTGTGTGTGTGTGTGTGTGTGTGACATGGTCGAGGCCTAAGACTTCAGCAGCTGATCTCATTCAACTCATCAACTCCAATCTGCTCACCTGTCTACAATCAACTCATCCCAGCACAGTTTATCTACCCCGGTCTTCCAGCCACTCATGGCCAGATTGTTGTTTCAACTACCCCGGTAGCTTAGATCTCGGCCGCTCTGTATATTCTATCTGAGTTTACTTTGTGTTCTGTGGTAACATGAATTCTCTTCCCAGGATCATTACATACCTTGTCGCTCGACTCCTCTGTTTACCTGTCTGTCTACCCGCCTGCCTGCTTTGCCATTTCCTCTAACCATCTGTCTAGTGGGAAGTATTATATAATAAACTATTTAAACATACTCCGTTTCCAGAGCCTGGGTCTCCCCTGGATGTACCCATAACAACGCTTGTACAACTAAGACTATAAGGATGGCCTCTGAGTGAGGTAAATATCCAGAAAGATACAACCGCGTAACCACGGTTTTGCACTCGGCTGCTCGTTACCACGTTCTTGTAAAGGAAGGTGTGAGCGGTAGTGTGCTGCTGCTGATGTCTGTCAGCCTTTCAGAAAATAATTGATTGATTGATCACAAAGGCTCAGCAAAGAAAAAGCCCAGAACTCAGCTTTAGAGATAAAGTAGTGTGAAGAAGTCCTCCCATCAACACACGTTCTCATCTATTAGTTCTAATGCCTTGATTTCTACAACATAATATTTCATAGCTTTTAATGGATCCTGGCATCTCACAGGTGACAGTGAAAGGATAGGGAGTTCTGCTCGTTCATTTTTTAGTCACTGCACATTTTGAAAAGTTATTGGAAAAGCTACTGAGTAGCAGGGTTCCTGACTTATATTTGCACACTTCCCATTATTTTGTGTACAAATACACACAAACAGAATCCACATATACCTCCTCCTCTCAGAATGAATCAAACCCAAAACCCAAAAATAACGTACAGAGAGACATGGCATTTTTTTCTATGTTTCCGATGACGCTGCATTTACAACTAACAGCTGGATCAGATCAGCATTTCACCTGGTATAATTGTTCTTGGCAACCACAGGAACTGACATTATCTTGAGTCTGTTTGTTTTTTGGGAACATTTTATCTGCTCATAAACTCTGCTGCCAGACAACATGTCTCCATAAAATGTCTCTCTACCTTTGCTCTCTGGAAAGAAGCTTACTTGACGATTAAAATAACTTCCTGTCAGCTCAAAGTTTGTTTTACCGTAATTTTATCTTACAATTGTTCTGTTTATTCAGTTTCAGTTTATTTCATTTTCTAACGGAGTTCAGTCTGTCACATTGTACATTACATGTGGTGATGCTTGACTTGCAAAAAGCTTGCGTATGTTTGCAAAAGAGCATGCATTATTCACAAAAAACAGCAACCTCGCCAATAACTACTTAATGGACTGGAAGGGGGCTATTGACCCTGTACGCTGACAAGGTCAGCAGACTGTAAGTTTGTGCCAGTAGTGGTGTGTCAGACTGTAAGCGGAGAGCAGGAGAGATTTTATAGTTCAAGGGTGTGTTTGTGTGCCTGTTAGTGAATATTTGACTTCTCTGCTTGCTGCCTCTTTACATAATGGGCTGAAAGATAAAGCAATGCATATTCATCGAGGCAGCTAAAGACTGCTGCAGGAATGACATATTTTTGTTGCCAACCCGGAAGTTGGCTTCACACTGGTTCACTCGACAAAAAGCCAATGGAATTTTTCTATTATCTTTTGGATTATTGCAGAAAACTCTGTTGCAAACAAATGTTTATGATACTTACACGTTTTGTCAAGCAAGATAATCTTCACAAATGAAAACCACTTTTATGACTTTTAAAGCATAAATGCAATCACAAGAAGTAAAACGCTTACGTTATATAAATGTGTAAACAAATACACGACGGTCGCATGACTTCACGTCGATTAACATTCACACACACTCACAATTTGGGGTACAGTATCTTGCCAAAGGACATTTTGACGGGAAAAACTTTAAAAATCACAAGTGGGATATAAAAAAACTTTAAAATCTCTAAAGCTTGTGTTAACAACAGACCTTATTTAAGCATCTATCAAAAACCCATGAAAAAAAATCTAGAAGTGCAAAAAGTAATGTCCGGGTTTTAGGATTCCTGCAGCATTCTATAAGGTTCTAGGATATCTAGAAATGACAAGGAAGCTGTAATGTTTGAACTTCAGAGACCTCCAGTATGCCACTACTCTGAAGGTCAGAATACCTCAACACCTCTGCAGGATAGACCTGTATATCATCTCAAAAGTACGAAGCATCTGAGCATCAACAAGACTCTAAACCCGACTGCCTATATGACGTAGAGTATTTATGTCCAAATCTTCTCATAGCAAAGAGTTAGGTTGAGAGAAAGCCAAGGCACGTTCATTTGTACAGCATCAAGGTGGAAATCACAAATCGCTTTGCTGATTCAACTCACTTTGTACAGCTCAGATCAAAGATTCATAGTCACTGACTATATTGTTCATTTTTTCCCCCTAAGCTAAGCGAATGCAACACCAGTCAAAGGCACTTAAATATGTACAACAGTAAGTGAACAAATCACTGTTCAGAGGTACTTGAGTACATACTTGGGGTGTAAGAAAATATCATTACACTTGAGTATCGCAATATTATGTTTTGTGGTACTGTATCAATTCTCAAAAACATTATAGATTTTTAATAGTTCACATGCAAAAATGTGTGGCTGACAGTGGTATATTTTGTGATGCGTTTTGACACAGGGACTGTGATAAATGTAAGTAAACTTGTTTTTTTCCAGTTTTGTGCCAAATACTTGCCAATACACAGCCTGAATACACATAACAGTAAGTGAACACATCACCGTTCAAAGTGAACGCATCAGCGTTCATATGGCCACAAGTAGGCCTACATCATTCAGTTGCTAGTTCAAGCTTGTATATGTTCAGTTCAGTACAAAACTATTCAAAACAAGTACTTTACACAAGGATCAGAAGCCTACTATTTATGACAGAGGTATCAGAGTGATTGCTTCTGTGGCTTTCAAGGTCTTTTGATATGCTTTTAATGAGGAAATATCGTACTGTGCACTACAACTGAAGGCACGAAATAACAACAGAGTTTTTTGTTAAGTTGGTTTCATCTGTGTTCAGCATATCGATTATTTATAGCTACTGGATAACAATTAAATGCACACACAAAAAAACACAGCTATCTTCCCAAAGTATTCTTTTATCGTATGCTTGTAGAATAATATTTAAAAGAAAGATAATTGGGAACAAGATAGCAGTGTGTGCAGGTATTTGTTCTTTCTTTTTATCTGTATAATGTAGTTATATTATAGTTATATAATTTCCTTTGTGTAGTTGTTGTGTGTTTGTACTAAATAAAAAGGAATCCCACAACCAAAATGGTCAAAAGCAGCCAGTAACTAACTGACAGCGTACTCTGCAGCAAAAAGCAAAAACCTGAACAGCTTTGTGCCAAGGAAAGTCAAATTAGCTAAATAATGTGTTAAATAAAAGGTTACTGTGTTGTGCTGCCTCTCAAGATGAAATGAAGATGTCTAAGATTTTGTGTGATTATGGAAATACATGCAAAGGCAAAACAGAAAGGGAAGTATGGTTGAATTTTCCTTTTCATTCGTCGAAATCTATTTCTGTCTGCCAGCAATTGTCAGCTGAGTAAAAGGTCATAGTTAAAGTTGTTACACTAATGAACCCTACACCCTACACAGGATGGTATTTTCTTCCTTATTAAATCACTTTACAGGACCGAAAGCACAAAAGGTGGACAAAAAGAAAGGCAGGCTGTGACAGATTATGTCACTAAAGCTCTGTGGGCTCAGTTATTGCTCAATTGAACAGGAGCAGAGGGACGGCCAATTTGCACTCTAACTTGACACTTGTGTTTGTCAGAGGAGCTTCAGGCTTGAAACTACAACTGAGAATATAAGAGCTAATGGCTCGTCTTGATTTCAGCCTTTCCTGCAGCTAAGCAGACACTCCAGAAGGATGGAAGTGTCAAAATGTGACAGACCGAAGATGGTAATTTCCCTGATGCTGGTTTCAGGGGGGTGAGAGTAGAGGACACAGTGACAGAAACACCTTAGCACTGTCATTGCTCGCCACTCTAATATCCTTTTTCACAAGCTCAGGCCCTGCTTTGTTATGTGCTTGTTTTATTCCCAAGTTTTATACCTTCCTTGTTTTTTGTGTCTCTAATTTCCTTTAAGGACTCTGTGATCACACTCGTATAGTTCAAATCACTCTATAACTTAACTTGACATATGCAGATGTATTCAAAGCAGCTATAATGCCATAATGGCTTTTTAACGGCATAATTAAATTTTTATCGCTCACAAAAGTCAAAATGGAAAGGTAATATGGAACTGTGGTAACAAGTCGTCAAAGCTTCAAAAAGGCAAAACAGGTTGTATTTCAAACCAACTGTTGCCTCAACCGACTACATAGCTGCAGGAATAAAGACATAAAAGTCATGGATTTACATCCATAGCAGGTTGTGGTGGATGTAGATGTATTTCTCTGAAGCACATTAGAGACATCTACTGGCCAGAAAACTAATTTGGATTTACACTGGTGGAGAAAATTATGAGATTTCCTTCAAGATACAATGTAATCTTTTTTGGAGGATTAAGGTATTCTGCCCTGAAAAGTCAAAACACAGTACTGGATTAAATGATTACAGTATACAGTGTGTCATTTATGTTGAATTGGCATGCAAACAGCATGTAAAATGGGCAGCAGCTATACAAATCAGAGCTAAATGGGGGGGAAACAAGCCAAATTGCAGGAAAAGCAAGTTACTGCACTCATCATGGCCTGTGGTTAAATAACCAACCACCCCTATCAATGCACTTTTAGAAAGACAGACAGACTGAAAAAGCTTTTTCACAGCATACATTTTGATATGTTCAAGTATGAAAAAAGCACAAATGTGAGATAATAAATAAAAAGAATGACTGTAACACTTGAATACTCTTACAACAGAAAACGTGAATGTTATTAGGAGGCTAACACCTGTGCTTTTCCTACTATGACAGGTCAAAATGTGTGCTGTGAAAAACACCTATTGGAGGTATATGCCGCTGAACAATAGCGGCAAACCATCAGCCACTTTTCAATCTTGGCGCCATACTGGTGTAAACTCTTAAAACCGAGTACAGGCTACATCACGTGACCAGCACTTAGACGGCACACATACACAGTTGTGGAGCATTCAGCAGATAAAGGACTTGATATAGACGAAAACAACAGCTAAGGTAAGTTAAAAGAGAGAGCATTTTGGACTTACATTCGCATAGAAGCAGGAAACACGACTCCAATATCTAATGCTAATGTTGCTCCGTGCTCTTAAAATTAAGTTTTCATCCAGGGTTTAAAATAAAACATGGCTGCACGAACACCCATGCATTTTGTTGGAAGTGTCCCTCAGCCTAAAAATCGAGTAAAAATGTAAATAAAACTGCTGTAGGTCTTAAATAGTTAGGGCGTGATAAAACCTAGTCTTCTTTACACGGCATGAATTCTTCAAACGTTCATTTGCATACAGTTGCATCACTGAGGGATAAAACTAAACACAGGTTGAGATTGAACAGTTGACGGTCTTTAAGTTGCCAGGAACTTAAATGCTGATGTAATATATATTTCTGTCGACCATCGAATCAAAACATTTAGACCGCTGGTTAAATAAAGAACCATGTAATTGGTCATCACACATGCTAGTATATTCTTGTTTCTTTTCCCTCGCCCACAACTGGTAGCTAATTTAGCATAATGGAAGATCAATTCCTGAGATAACCACCCACACATTTATTAAATCCAGATATTTTACTAGCTTCTTCTCTAAGAATATATTCTGTGTGAAAAAGAAGCTCACCCACTCTGACTTTCCACCACAGCTGTAGCCACAGAAAACAGCCAAAGCAGACAACTCATGTGCGATGTAGTGTATGCTTAAAACCCCTGGGAACGTTTTCCCACCTCAATAACTTAAGTTTGGACTTGTTATGAGTGGAAGTGGGTTTTCACAAACGATGTAGCGGTGGAGGAGGTACAGAGTGACATTGGCCTTTGTGTAAGGCCAATAAGTGAAGGCAGTGCAAGTCACTATTTTTAATATGTGAGTGTTATGAGTGTTATCTTTGACCTTTCTCTTTCTGTTTTCTCCCAGGATGATGTCAGGATAAAATTTGAGTTCTCAGGAGAGAGGAGGATGAGTTTAGAGTGTGTGTGTGTGTGTGTGTGTGTGTGCATTTTACATGCATACATGTGTATATATATGCAAGTGAGAGCGAGCATAAACTCACACAGAGACATAAACACACTCAGGCATGCTGTTCTTGTCACATGTTCCAGTTCATGAGAAAGACTAAGACCCGCACTTAATTCAGACTGGTATGTGAGCTGGAGAGTGGAAGGGGAAAAGGACTGTAGTTAGTCTGTGGCTGCCAGCACAAACCACAAATATGCAAGGTGTACTTAGAGGAATCTGCACACACTACAAACAGCAGCTTGTGTGTATTTTGCTTACACATGTAAGATGAAAGCTGTTTCCTTAGCAGCTGGTACAAATCTCCTCTTTCTGTCTGTGTGATTTCTTGCTTCTGATTTCGTATTTCTCACCAAGCTTCACGTGGCTGCTCCTTCTCCTCAGTCCACTGCGTAAAGCATTCAGGTGGTGCTGGCTGCACCATGATCACACCAGGAGGGAGAGTTGGTGAGGTTGTTTCATACGTTGTAGCGTTGCAGCGTTGGGGAGTAGTTACACTAGTTACATGTAACGGCATTACGTGATTTAATTACAAAATAAATGTAATTGTAATCAGTTACAGTTTTTGAGGAAGAAAATAGTAATTAAATTACAGTTACTAATCAGAATGTTGGTTATTACAAAGGGGTTACATGTGAATATACCTTTTGGTAAAACGCTTATATTTAGAATAATATATATTGGCATATTTCTGGACAGTGAGGGTCCGCAAAGCCACTGGGACACATATGAGTTCAACAACATTTAGGGTAGGATGGCTTACAAGGGGCTTTCTCTACGTCCACACAGGCTACGTTCATCAGGCACTACGTTGTTGTCTTTGATTGTTTCTCTTGCTTTGAGTTTGCACCGCCTCTCAGCGGCCAATCAAGCAACCCCAGTCTGCCATGTGGTCGTACAACAATGTCTTTCAGGGCTGGAAATTCAACAATATTTTCTCTCGTGCAAAATCCCTTGGAAAGCTTTATTGCCCAGTTTAAAACATTTGTTAGAAAAGTAATCAAAACGTAACCAAATTGAATAAGTTACATTACTTTTATCAAGTAATTAAAATGGTTAAAAAATGTTTATAACATTTCTAAAAGGGTAACCATTAATCTGAAACCTATAACATTTTGAAAATAAGTTTCCCAACACTGGGCACAAGCATGAAGTTTGAAGGGTTGAAGGACAAAAGAACTTGGCACCTATACTGCGTTGGCAGGAGAACATGAGAGTAGCAGAAGCTTAAAAGCAACGTGGCAATGCTCCGCCGACCAGAGTGCCGGGCATTCCTGTGGGTGATTATTACCCAGAAATCCACAGAGTCAATGAGTTGCCTCAGGTACCGATGCTGCCCGTTTTCTTCTCCCCTCAGAGAGACAGTTGCAACGTTTTCTGTTGGCTCCATCCTCAGACACTGTTCATACTGATCACTGGTTGATTTCCTGTCCTGTTGTTTTGTCATATTGTAAACTAGTCATTAGTTCTCGAGGCGTATCAGGCACCTAACCACAGATATAATGTACTTGGGTTTGCTGCAGTATATTTCTGGGCAAGGTGCAGCACTTGCTTTGTTTAAGGTGGACTCTGGTTCATATCTTTATCTTTTCCGAGGCTTCTTAGACCAGTCATGGGAAATTACTGAGAGGCTAATTTTATTTGTGGTGACTCAATATTGGCATACATACATACTTACTTACTTACTTACTTACTTACTTACTTACTTACTTACTTACTTACTTACTTACTTACTTACTTACTTACTTACTTACTTACTTGCATACTTACTTGCATACATACATACATACATACATACATACATACATTGGCTCATGGCCAGATCAAACATGTAGTTATCATCCCAACTGGCACACTTAAAATATATTCTGTAACCTAACAGGGCACAACAGTTCAGTTGCCAGGTTGTGATTGGCAACCGTTTTGAGAGACATTTAAAATATTTGTTGCATTAGTGATATTTAAATATTCCTGTTACCATCAGAACCAGATGAACAACGCTTCCCGTGAACACTGGCATCTGTTTTAGAGACAATTGCAAAAACAAATAAAGTTGTTTGACTAACCTGCCAACATTACCAATGAATGAACTGACAAAAAAACAGAACAAAGAGTCTTGGGAGGTGAAGTAACCCAACATCTTTGAACTGGAAGGAAAATTATACTGCAAAGCATGTACAACATAAACCTCAATAAGTGACACATCAAGTTTAGTACTTCAAGGCAGAACATCCTGCAGATCCTCGGGGCTAGACGAGCACTGGAGCTCGAAGCAACACGAGCAGGAAGCTCAACGTTTTAATCATACTCAAAATATACAATGACTAAAATGGAAATAATGTTTCCGGTTTCAGAAAACAAAAGTTGATGACTAGTTACCAGCTTGGCAACCACTTTTAAAAGTTAGTGTTGAGCCCTACCTAACAATGATTTGGGATGCACTAATCCAGTTCACTGCAACAGTTTCTTTATTAATGTCAGTTTCATTCATTCAGTCACAATGTGCAGCCAAATCAGCATTTAGCACCACAGCGATCCCTGGCTTCAAGTTACTGTGCATAAATATCACCCCGAGGTGTTTCACACAGTGAAATATGCAGGTTTTATGTTTCAAAAAGAGAGCTCTGGTATCAGATTGTATTTGAGTTTTGGTACTGGAATCAGTGATTGTAACTGGGAAAGTTTGAGTCGTTTTGTGTTCTCCTTATTAAATTAGTTTGAATTCAATGGTTTATTGGTGCAAGTTTTGGGGAAACCCTCTCCATTGAAGGAAAGGCCTCAGTTTATAGTGCTGTTGACACCTTAAACTGGGCCGATAATATTGCCCTGTTAACATCAACTATGGAGCTATAACACAGCTGAGTTAGGGTTTTTTGCAGCTCGTGCAATCGGAGAGTTTATACCTGGTAGATATTAAAAATGGCAGAAAACTTCCTGCTGAAAACATTCTTCCTGTGTAAACTGTGCCAGACAGATCGCTGCCAGTGCAGCTTAAATATCAGCCGTTTCCAATTGTCATTATTTTTCATGGGCAAAACACACATTCTCACATGCACTGCACACTTTCTCATTCACTCAGTCAGACAAATCTTGTGTTCTGCAGGCTAAGGTTACAATTTTCTTTTTACATGTCTGTAAGGAATTGTGCATGAAAAAGGTGTTGTGCTCGAAATGAAAATGAGGTTTTCTGTTGCTGTGTCACATTAAAACACTCACCTTCCAATCTGGTTTCCGCCCAATGCACAGTACCGAAACAGCTCTGGTTAAAATCACCAACGACCTCCTCCGTGCAGCTGACTCTGGACTGCTCACCATCCTCATCCTCCTCGACCTCATTGCTGCCTTCGACACAATCTCCCACCCACTACTCCTGGAACGCTTGGCTGACATTGGGATCATTGGTGTTGCACTCTCCTGGTTCTCCTCCTATCTTACCAACCGACAACAGTTTGTCCAGCTGGGGAACCACAGGTCAGGGTGTTCTCCTGTTTCACTGGGTGTCCCCCAGGGGTCAGTATTGGGTCCACTCCTATTCATCATTTACCTCCTCCCCCTGGGCACAATCCTCCGTCACCATGGCATTCACTTTCACTGCTATGCTGACGATACGCAAGTCTATATCTCAACCAAACAGGACAGGACAGGGGGTGGTGCTGTCGGAGAATATTGAGAAAAAAATAAAATTAAAATAAAACGTTTAAACCATATTTTAAAAAGTTGGATAATATCCCACGGCACACCTGACGATCTCTCACGCACAGTGATTGAAAATCATTGTATTCGCTAACGGGTCTGGCTTCAGCGCCTTAGCTAATGGCTGACTTTTTCCTTAACAATAACATTAGCCGTTTCCCATACTTAAGTGGAAAATATTCATTTTGATAACTTAGTTTGTTATGCAAAAACTTTTCGATTATTTAGACATGATTTGTAATTGTTGTACAATTTAATTATTTTTTTATTCTGGGAAACATGATTTAATGAATTTATTGAATTTTCTCTCTGATGGAGTGTTAAATTCTTTATATTATTTAATAAACTAGGTAAAACTAACTGTAGCCTAGCTTCTGCTAGCCTAGCTTAGCTTAGAAGAGCAGCAAAAGCCTAACTGCCACCTCTCCCTCAGAGTCTCACGGTATTCATGTGATTTGACGTGGTTATTTTTAAAGCACATATTTCAGACCAACAAAACAGGCACATATCAATTTAATCCATATAACTAGCTATCAAGTATTTTCTCAAACAAAAAGTTAAGACTACATTTATGTTCACCTTTGTGCATTTTCATCTCACAATCCCTTAGGACTATCCAAAGGTAGAGGAAATTATCTTTAGATCTATATAAACTACAAATAACAATTATTTTTATTATCGATTAATCTGCCAATTATTTTCTTGGTTAACTGTTTGGTAGCCTATATAAATAAAAACTCAGAAAATAGAGGAAAAAGGTCCATCCCAGTTTCTCAAAGTCCAAGGGTGATGTCTTTAAATGTCTTGTTTTGTCAGTCCAAAACCCAAAGAGTTTAATATGATATAAAACAGAGGAAAGCAGGAAGTCTCCATATTTGAGATGCTGAAAACAGCATTTTCTGCCAGTTTTGTATGAAAAATGACTATAAGGATTTATTATTATTATTATTATATTATTCGATCAAAATAGTTGCCTATTATTTTTCTATTGATCAACTAATCAACTGGTCAACTAATCTCTGGAGTTCTATAGGCCTATGGTCTATCTTTAAATAAATAATCATAAAGAGGAAATACGAAAGCATAAAGTAAAACTTAAAATCTTATTTTCTACTTCCCTGTATCTGTTTGGCAGTTTAATAACCTGAAGTTTATTGGTCAGCTTAGACTATGTTCCCTCTGTAATCAATTGTTTTTTAACAATATCCTACCTCCTGTCTTTAAAATAAGATTTTGTTTTCAGTTTGTGCAATCAATTAGTTTGTAAGAGCAGAAATGTCCAGATTCATGCATTGATTTGGAGGTAAGTCCACTTCAACACTGGCACCACTCTTTATCGTCCCTGCAGAGTCTGATGAAGAAAAGATGTCTGTCTCTGATGACTTGTCTTCATTACCATGCTTAGATTAATACAGTCATTACAGGCCCATACATTCATGACCATGACTCCACTTCCTATTCCTAATTAGAGGAATAATTTAGTCTTGTTCTGGTTCCACCTCTTAGACAGCCTCATCTCTCTGTAAAGGGCACCGAGTAGAGGACAGGAGCATGTGAGCATCTACTGCCACACACACACACACACACACACACACACATACACACACAGAGATACACACGAACCCATTACACTCATACCCAATCATTCCACTTATACTTGGTGTGTTTCAACGTATTGAGCCTTTATAATGCAGCTCATCAGTATGCTGAAGGGAACTGAGGTCTCAACCAACTGAAGTCATACTCGGCTCACATACAAGGACATTACATTAGCATTGATTGTCCTCTGTTCCACAAAGTATTAATAGCACAGAAAAATGTTGGAGAATTCACTTCACTGTGTATTATTAGTCTGCTTTTATTTTTTTCATCAAAATATCTAATTAAAACACCCATCAGTTATATATATATATATATATATATATATATATATATATATATATATATATATATATATATATATATATATATATATATATGTATAGATAGACAATAAAGTTATTTTAATCTCGATTTAAAAATATTTCCACTGTAATATCCATCTGAAATAAGACCAATAGCTTTTGATGCAGATTTGCACACCTGTTCTTCATTTATTTATTATATGTTTTGTGTTTTTAATATAGCCTAGGTTTTATGTGAGTCTTTCATGGCTGTATGTGTTATGTTTGTTTGAGCCCCTAACCAAAGAACATTTTCTATCATTATGTGATGGACAATGAAGTTTTTAAATCTTTAATCATTTCGTTTATTATGATTCCAGCATGTTTGGAGGTGCCTTACTGCTGCTGCTTCAAAGTCATCATTCACTTAGTTAAGGTTATGAAATGATTGAACTACAACTCCCAGAATGCAACCGGGGGCTTTTTTAGTCCAACCACAGCGCTGCTCCGGGTTGACCATGTGTTGTGTGACTGCCACCGGACGGCTGTCTTTGGACAGTGCAGGAAAACGTGCCACACAGTGACACACACAAGCCATGCAGCAGGCAGCTCAACCCGGACCAGCAGCAGCAGAAACTTAAAAGATGCAATAGAAAATTATGTGCCTCCGCCTCGGCTCATCATCAACATGTTCCCGGGAGTTTTCTATGCACTGCTGGCGGGTTTCCTCGGAGCCGTGGCCTCATCGTCGGCCAAACTGTCCCTCGGAGCCGACTACCTGAAGGGAGTCTGTGAAACCGGACTCCGGACGTGGGGAGAGCAGCGGAAATTTAGACAAGCGGATGAAACTACCGCCTGCGACCGGGTGAGGCTTCTCCTTAGCTCAAGTTAATTATTTACACAGTGAGGATGGCTGTGAATAATGCAGTGTGCATGCCTGCAAGCGGGGTGATTTCTCACGGAGCAAGTTAGGGGGTTATCCCCGCCCGCCTTTCCTCCCTGACTCCCCTCAGCATCAGCACCATCAGCAGCATCTCACAGGGGGAAACCATGCAGCAGCGGCGCTCTCGTGCCGAGTCCGCGTGCTGAATGACATTGCAGCTCGTACGAGTGTGAATGTGTGTTATCGCGTTATTTTATAAGCAACTTGTCTCAGCGTGGTTGTTGTGTTAAAGGCGCGGAGAAGAGGCTGGTTTCTGTAAAGGGGTGTCAGGCTTCGTTTGTGACCTTCACGCTCTCTGCACACGTCACACGATGATGTCAGAAACATCTGCAGGCAGCTGTCTGGAAACAGTGACCTTTAATCTGAAATGTATTTAAAATAGAAAATAAGGTGTGCAGCTCAGGTGGATGCAAAACAAATGCTTTTAATATGCATCACAAGCTTTGAATGCGTCATAAGACTTCAGCTGGGATTTCAGACATACAGTAATAGACAAATAACAGGGACCCTTCACCATATAATCCTCATGTTATAATAAATATAATATGATGATTCATATTAATAATTGTATTCTTAACACTGTGTTATATGTGATATTTGCAGTGGTCGAATGTAAAGTATATTTTTATTAGGTGTGTTTTGTTTTCTATTAATTATGGCATTCTATCCAGGTTTCTATGTTTATTCTGTCTATTTTCTCATATTGTAAAGCACTTTATGCTGCATTTCTTTCTTGAAAGGTATTTTGCAAATAAAGTTATAATAAGCATTATTATTATTTACTCAAGTACTGCACTTAAATATAATTTTGAGGTACCTTTACTGTACTTGCACTTTTTGTATTTTGCAGATTTTGATTTAACACACAAAATGTTATCAGTTTATGAAATACGATAATAATAATTATAATAATAATAATAATAATAATAATAATAATAATAATAATAATAATAAATTGTATTTGTAAAGTGCCTTTCAAAGCTAAAAGCAATCTCAAGGCGCTAAAATGCAGAAACAACAACAACAACAACATGATGCCTTGTTACAGAATAAACTACCAAATATATACAATAGGGAATAATTGCTTCACTTCCAGCAACATTAAAATGTTATTTTTTAACATTATTGAATCTATTATATAAATACTATAATATAAAATAATGTAACTGCTGCATACTAGGTACTTTTTTATATGACAAAGTCCGCAGCTTTTGCATTCTAGCGAATACAAAACAAAAACAATAATTTGTCATTAATTTACAAGTTTCTGTTACCGTTCTTCAGCTCCATATCCCCCTGAGGCTGCTATGTGGCGGGCTGCTCTTCACCTGCAATGCTGTGATGTGGACCTTCCTTGCCAAAGCACTCAGGTACTCCTCTTCCTCCACCCAAACCACTGTGACCACCACCGCCTCCAACTTCATATCTTCCGTAAGTAACTGTCTCTTTTACAATAACTCCTACACACCTGGAGTCTTTTCAATGTGCTACTTGTCCTCTAAGTGTAATACTTCACACCAAACTGTAGTGGAGTGTATGTTAATTTCAGAGTGACCCTTCGTTCTTATATAAGCTGCTTTATTTTAGAAAATAGGCTAGGACTACATTCAGAAATAACTTGTCGCAGTTATTTAGGCCTTTTTTGTCAAAGTTCAAGTCCTTGTTTGACATATTCCCTCAAGGCATCATTATTGGGGGTTATTTAAATGGAATTGTAGAGACAGATTTACTTTGACAAAAAAGAAACCCTGATCTTTTTCCGCTGCAGGCTTTCCTGGGCCAGCTTATCTTTGGTGAAGCCCAGATAACGTTGTGGTGGGTTGGGATCTCCCTCACCTTCTCTGGTCTGTTGGTACTGCAGAGGGTTTCACCGCAGGATGGACAACATGACGCAGGCACCAAGGACGAATAATATGCCTGGTCTCCACTAGAGTTCAGCCTGGCTCCAGCTGGCTGTGCTATGAGGAGTGTCTGGGTTCAGCATCTCCTCTGATTTTTAGTCTTCCCTTAATCACTAGTTTTATTAAACATATTGTTCCTAATTAACTAAATGCCACTCAAAATGAACCCTTTCTGATAAAGAGCATTGAGCTTTATTTGTAATGTTACTATTTATCCTTCAGCTTGCAGTTTGGCTGAGAAACACTGCTGGCTCAGCTGTGGTGCAGCATTGTTTAGCCCTGTACTAAAATCAGATGAGATGTTGGCATTCAGCCAGTCCAGCCATTGCACAGCAACAATCTGGATAGTGGAGACAAGCTAATGGATGCCTGCGCCCAGCTTCCCAGATGTTCTAAAATCATCTTTGTTCACAGGCTTACAATGAAGCAAAAATTATACTAGCTTTACGTTACTTTCAGGCAACAGCAGCAAAAGAAATTGTGAGCTAACAGAACAGTTGTGAAGTAATGGAAGAGGTTGAAAGGAATTATTTGGCATTTGGGAAATGTACTTATTTATGGAGAGCTAGACCACCACTCTCATGTCTTGTACAATAAATATGAAGCTGATGCCAGCGTCCGATTAGCTTAGCATAGCAAGTGGCAGCTAGCATGGTTCTGTCTCAAGCTAACATAAGCTATCCACCAGCACTGCTAAAGCTCAATAATGAACATGTTTTATCTTGTTTATTCAATTCTCACATCCAGTAAAACCACAAAGTGTTTTTAACTATTTGGTTTTTGTACGGATTAAACAAACAAGGCAGATTTTGGCACAGCTGTTTCCCCATTTTCAGTCTTTGTGCTAAGCTAAGCTAAGCTAACCGTCTTTTAGCTGTTGCTTCATATTTAACAGACAAATGAGAGTGGTAACAATCTACACATCTAACTCTTGGCAAGAAAGAAAATAAGTGCATTTTTTTTAACTGTGCATATGATCAGACTGATCTGAAGTCAATCTTTTGGGTTTTGTTCATGAGCAATGGACAAATAGCATCACTGGCTATGTTCATGATTTCACCATTAATTGGCCTGTGCATTTTGTATCGCAGCCGTCAGACCACCAACACTTTCTTAATTCTCACATTCCCTTAAGTTACTCTGACACTCACTGTAAACATCCTACACTGACGTTGCATTCATGTATGCTCGAGGCGATGTTATAAATGCACTTAGCTGGCGAGGTTTACTCGTATTTTCACAAGTAATAATACTAATGTAGCGCTGAAAGGCTCGTCCCTGGGTCTTTTTACTTTTTACTTTTTACTTTTTATTTGCCTTTTCTTGACATCTTGAACATCAAGATATGAGCTTGACAATTGTTTTGATTCAGAGGCAGCTGCTCTTCCACGTCATGATAGCCATGTGCATGTTCCTACTGAGGCTTGAACTTTAATATTTCACACCAAAGCATTTTGGAGCGTCAGTCCACTCAGAGTGACGTCCCTGTGAGCTGATTAAAGTTATTAAACTCACAATCTTGTGACTTAAGTGTCCGCACTGTCTCTCTAGCGTAAGAGACATCACATGGCCTCTTTGATTGCCTGTTTTGCATTTGCAATCCCATATTATCCTGTTCATCGCCCATCATGTCTCTGGGTTTCACCTGGCTTCATTAAAAGCTTCCCTCTACATGCCTGGAGTTGTCAGTGAGAGTGCAATAACATTATTATTCCTTTAAATCTCATAACACTGTGATGTGCGTAAGAGTAAGGGAGTTTTGAGCCTTCATAATGTAACAGAAAATGGCAATACATGCTGCTAGAGGGACGTTACTGTTAGCATAAATCAGCTAAGTAAGTTGTATGCAGGGGTTTGTCTGAACATGACATGAAAGGTTGCTTTATTTAACTATTTAAAGATCACACTTTGCTGTTGTTTGGATACATATCTTAATATAAATGCATAATGGTAGCTATAATACCTGTCTGTAATATTTCACAGCAGCAATGCACAAATATATGAGATGTCCTTCCAGCTGCTGCTGTGCAGGTTTTGTATCATGTGATTTACATGCATCCCTATTAATGTGACTGCTGTAACAATGTGATTATGGAGCTCTCATGTTAAAGGCCGGCTGAGTGATGTTATATAGCAGGGCTGTACTCGCCACGCAGGATTCTTCAGATCCCTCACAGCACTCAGAAGTGTATTCAGCTGTTTGTGCTTCCAAGTCCTGGGTGTGTTGCATTACTTTTGGGGGGAAATTACGCTTATTCGCTCTGTTGTCGAGAGTTAGATAAGAAGATTGATTCCACTCTCGTGTCTGTCTGATTAATATGTAACTGGAGCTAGCAGCTGAGCTTTGTATTAAGACTGGAAACCTGCCTGGCTCAGTCTTTATGCTAAGCTAAGCTAACCAGTCTAGCTTTGTATTTGCTGGATGGATATTTCTCACAACTTTACATTTTGAACACTTTAATTTTGGTGAGCATTACACATGTAATGTCGTGTAGACATAAAGTTTGAATTTGTGAGTTTTAGAGGTGCTGGTAGGTAGATTAGGGTTAGGGTTAGGGTTAGGGTAATTTCCTTCGGACAGAGCCAAGCTAGCTGTTTCAACCTGTTTACAGTCTTTATGCTAAGCTAACTGGCTGCTGGCTGTAGCTTCATATTAACATACAGACATGAGACGGGTATCGATCTTATCGACTAACTCTCAGCAAGAAAGAGAACAATCGTATTTCTCAAAATGTCGAACTATTCCTTTAACAAAATGTTAATATCTGCAATCTTTACTTTTGATTCTGAAGGTTTTTTTGGTGCCCGGCTTTTCCTCCAGTTAACGGCATGATATGAGGTTAAACCTTCTACCTGTGAACCCACTCTCACTGTAATATTACCAGTCGGAGCTTTGCAGGAGCCACATTTATA
The DNA here is from genome assembly GCF_900634415.1 of Cottoperca gobio. Taxonomy (NCBI): domain Eukaryota; kingdom Metazoa; phylum Chordata; class Actinopteri; order Perciformes; family Bovichtidae; genus Cottoperca; species Cottoperca gobio. The sequence continues at coordinate 9,984,282 of NC_041365.1, read as the reverse complement.
GCTCTGTGAAAGCGGCATGGCCCTGAGTGTGATGTATTTATATCCATGTGCACATAAACTGTAAATGTGGTTGTACAGAGAGATTAGAAAATCACTGAATTACGATGTTAACCTGACACGGTTTGTGTCACATTGACGAGTTAATGTGCTGCACTCCAGGAAACAGCATTTCTTATGAACGAGTAAAGTTTTGAACCATTTCTTGGTAGAATAATAGGAAAGAGACTTTGCATTAGTTTGTTGGTACTCTTTAACCCACATGTGCAGATCATCACTTTAATCTAAAGGCTCCGACAAATGTTACATTATGTTCAACCTTTTAACACAAATCAAGACAATTTGATTAGAGGGAGTTACTGCTCTGATATAAACTGTTCATAATGTGTTTTACAGATTATATGAAACAAACATTTGTAAAAGTGTAAATATATTCTGTTAAAAGGAAACACTTTAAAGGATGTGTAAATTGCCATCCTCACAGAGAGAAGAAACCCTGTTGAATTATTGAATAAAACATTTATCTGACAAAACAGATTCTCGTCTCCATCACTCAGATATTGTTGGTGTGTTAAGTCTTCATGATAGCTTTGTTCTTTAAACGGAGGAGTTTCTTAGAGCTTTTCTACTTCCAGATAGGTTGAATCCGATGTTATTGCACCCGTATTTAACCAGGTAAAGATGTGAAGGTCTGGGTTTTCCTACAACAAACAGGGATGTTGCACTCATTTAGCTCAGTGTCCTCTCTTTGCATTCAAACAGCACTGAAGATGTAATGAAGAGCGTTCTTGCTTTAGTTAATGGGGCTGGATGTAATAGTAGCTAGTCTACATCTACTTACACAGTGATGCTCTATTAGACCGGCACCCTCCTTTAAATACCTCTCGTGAAAATGGAAATCCCTTTTAATGCCCTTTCCGATGCCTTTCACTTCAGTGACACGGCAGATAAGAGCATGCTTCTGCACTGGAGACAGAATATGTTCATTTTAAGTGGTTTTATTTAAATTATTTTAAGCAACAGTATCAAAAACAAATTTGGTGTCCACATTTTGCACAAAGAAGGACCTTATTTCTCAAGATTAAAGTAATAACCTGAAGCAATACAATACTTATGAAACAACTGGAGTGTGTGTCATATTGCTAATGGGTTTGAAGTCTGTTATTTACTGCAGAATAATATTCTATATGAACTGTGTATGGTAAATGGACAAGTGAATAAGACCAAGCTTCTGCAATGAGGATTTGTTATTTGACACTACAGAATCAAATAAGTCATACCGTATTTGTCAACATATAATCTGATTCAACAGATTATCAGAATTTATTTAAAAAGAAATTAAAGCAACCATTCAAGTGAAGGAATGCAAAAGTTGTGTTATTTTATTATGTTTCATTAGGGGTAACAGTTTGATTTACCCTCATTTTAGACATGTTTTCTAATGATGGGCCACACAATTACAAAAGGTATATACAAAAGTTTACTGTAGAATAGTTTACTGTAGTTTTCAGTAATTCAATGGTAACGGTTTGGAAATGGCAGAATATGTTCATTACAAGTTGGATGACACTATAGTATCAAATATGTCCCTGAAACTGAAGAAAATCAAGGCAATAAAATATCTTAAAACTGTTTTATTTCATTCCCCTTTAAAACAAACAACAATGTGGTCCACAGTAAATACAATAAATGTTTTTTATACCTGACCACAAAGAACATATCGAACAATTCAAGAAAGAGAAAGCTGGTGTACAGAATGTGTAAACTAGATAGCAACCGTTGCATCTTCATATAATGACATTTTTACATTTCTTAAAACTCCAGTGATTTTTAAAAGCCTAAGAAAATGTCACTCTTGACTTCTCTACTCTTGAAATGGTTACTTCAATTTGGCAACATGTATGTTCAGAAAATGTAATTTCATCCCCCTCAAAAAGCATGTCTTATAAATACAGTAAGGCTTTCGAACACATTTGAGCGAAGGCATTCTTAGTGTTAAATGCTTTGAAGTTTCCTATCTGCATCAAATTCTCATCAACAAAAGGTAAAAATAATTTCTTCACACTGGGTTGTCCAGTACTGTTAAAACGTGCATTTCTAACATGATCTTTCAGGCCTCGGTGAACATTTTCCACTGACCTAAATTTGAATCAACATTTTATCCTGTAAGGCTTTTTCCCCCTGTAGTCAGGCTCACAACTACAGTCCATGACAAATTGGATTATCCCAAAGCAAATTCCATCAATTGAGGGTGAGCGAATTACATTTAGGGTCAGTGCATTCAGAGAGCGATGTGTATTGCTTTTATTCCCTGCCTTTCTATCTGTGCTGGTGACTGTGATTAAAATGGTTACAGAGCAAAGAGGTCGGCTGGACTCGCAACACAGAGTTGTCATATAGTCTAAAGAAGGACACTGGTCAAACCACCTTCTGGATTCTGAAACAGAGCGACATTGTAAAGCTGGGCCATTCTAGGACTAGAAACAAGACTGTTTACCTCCCAAGTGATGAAGTTACAATTCTTAAGATTTATACACATGAATCGGTCGGCACTTTTCCAGTAAATAGCCATTATATGTAAATAAATTCAGTTATTTCCTCTCCGTCTGGGTTTTCTTTGTCGGTGGCGGAGTCTGCCATTCTCGCACCACATTCAAATTGCCTTCACACGCATGAGGGACGCACAGCTATACAGGTATTGATTTAACAGCCGTCCGTCACAGCTCTGGTCTGAGCTGGAACGACAAAATAAAACACACATACTCTTCATATGCAGTGCCAGATAGGTGGGGAGTGCAGACTAGTGTGTAAATCAAAAACAAAAATGTTATCCCAAAATAAATTTCTTAGATGACCTGAACTAATCCACTTATCTAGCATCAAAGAACACAAAAAAATAATAAAAGTATTTAACTAATGTGACCACTGTCACAATAAGGCAAAATAATAGAATCTTTTTTTTTTTTTTTTTTTTTTTAAATAGCAGATGCCACCATCACTAATGCACTGTTCTAAGGCAAATCACCCGCACCATTCAGCAAAACACTATTGCAACGACAGGAATACAGCAAATAAAGAAGGATCACAAAGATGTTTACAGGAAGACAAAACCAGGAGTCCATCTTGGCCCCCAGACTGCAAAAATGTTCTGGACTTCAGTTTCCAGTTCACATTATTGTTTAGTCTTGGAAGCAGGAAATGATCAGACGAGTCTTTTGGTGTCGTTTAAGTGCTTCTTGCCAAGTTGTTGCTGAGATGTTTACTATCTTGTTCTTTGTACAGCAACACCTCATTAATCTCAGTCAGCACAAAAAAAGAAAAAAGTGAATGTTAAAAAAAGAAGAGAGAAAAACATTTTGACAACGTAGCTCACAACGGAACACCCTGAAATATCGCTAAAACGTTATATCCAAAAATGAAAGAATATGTAGAAGTGGTTAGGAGGAGTTCATGCTCGTTGAGGTCCAGCCAATAGGAGGGCACACCACGGGAAGTCCACAGCAGCAGAGCTCAGCTAAGCTTTCACACAATGTACTGGTACAAGTCGGCCTTGCCGTGGTCAGGTGTTGCAAAGGGGTTCAGCCAGGCTATAGAGAACGGGTGACCAAACACCACCTTCAGATTCATCCATTTGGACCTTTTGGCCCATCGTCTCTCCTCCTTCTTAAGCTGTTCGATACCCTGCAGGTAAAAGATTTAACAAACATGAGAAGATGAGAGTCTTCAGCACTGATTCATGCTCAAAGCGGAACATATGGCTGTGTATTTAAATGTTTATTGTACCAGCAGAACATAACCAGTGAAAGGGATTAAAAAATTGGAAATCAATGCACGTGTTTGTGAAGTAGTGAGCATATGACTAGATAAATGCTGCCGCACGAGTTCTGTGAGAGTTTGTAAACGGATGTTTTGATATAGTTTTGCTGTTGCATTAACATCAATTCATCAAGACTTTTCTCCATGTTTTGATTCTTCGTTCACCGTGGAGGCATGCGAGAAAAACTAAGTTTTCTTCAAAACTTCAAGGTAACACAGGCTGAGTAATAGATATACAAATGATCATTTTGTGGGTGAAGTATTCCTTTAAATCGGGGTTAGGGTGACTCACTCTCAGCATTTCCTGTGTTAAAAAACAACACAAGCACACGCACGCACGTTTGATTAAAATGGACTGAAATAGATGATCTTTGTAGTGAATATTATAACGCTGTGAGTCATTGTTGTGGGCGTTTGAGTGGATTCGTTATGAGAAATAATCTCAACCTACCTGGAAGCTGTACAGTAAGTGAATTACCTGCTTCTGCTCTCATCTGTGCTCGCATTTAGTGAACAGACAGAATTAATTAATG